>NW_027670321.1:280000-299802 GCF_964188305.1 Podarcis bocagei
AGGCAGGCAGGCGGGTAGGGAGCATGGCCGTCCCCTGCCTGCCTGCCTGCCTGCCTGCCTGCCTGCCTCCCCCAGGTAGACCGGGTAAGAACCTGGACCTTTGTATAGAAGCGCCAGGCGGCCGCAGGCAGGCAGGCAGGCGGGTAGGGAGCATGGCCGTCCCCTGCCTGCCTGCCTGCCTGCCTGCCTGCCTCCCCCAGGTAGACCGGATAAGAACCTGTACCTTTGTATAGAAGCGCCAGGCGGCCGCAGGCAGGCAGGCAGGCAGGCAGGCAGGCAGGCAGGCAGGGAGCATGGCCGTCCTCTGCCTCCCTGCCTGCCTGCCTGCCTCCCCCCCAGGTAGACCGGATAAGAACCTGTACCTTTGTATAGAAGCGCCAGGCGGCCACAGGCAGGCAGGCAGGCAGGCAGGCTGGCTGACCCCTGCCTGCCTGCCTGCCTGCCTGCCTGCCTGCCTGCCTGCCTGCCTGCCTGCTTGCTTCCAGGTAGACCGGGTAAGAACCTGGACCTTTGTATAGAAGTGCCAGGCGGCCGCAGGCAGGTAGCCAGGCGGGTAGGGAGCATGGCCGTCCCCTGCCTGCCTGCCTGCCTGCCTGCCTGCCTCCCCCCCCAGGTAGACCGGATAAGAACCTGTACCTTTGTATAGATGCGCCAGGTGGCCACAGGCAGGCAGGCAGGCAGGCAGGCTGGCTGACCCCTGCCTGCCTGCCTGCCTGCCTGCCTGCCTGCCTGCCTGCTTCCAGGTAGACCGGGTAAGAACCTGGACCTTTGTATAGAAGCGCCAGGCGGCCGCAGGCAGGTAGCCAGGCGGGTAGGGAGCATGGCCGTCCCCTGCCTGCCTGCCTGCCTGCCTGCCTGCCTGCCTGCCTCCCCCCGGGTAGACCGGATAAGAACCTGGACCTTCGTATAGAAGCGCCAGGCGGCCGCAGGCAGGCAGGCAGGCAGGCAGGCAGGCAGGCAGGCAGGAAGGCAGGTAGCCAGGCGGGTAGGGAGCATGGCCGTCCCCTGCCTGCCTGCCTGCCTGCCTGCCCCAGGTAGACCGGATAAGAACCTGTACCTTCGTATAGAAGCGCCAGGCGGCCGCAGGCAGGCAGGCAGGCAGGCAGGCAGGCAGGCGGGTAGGGAGCATGGCCGTCCCCTGCCTGCCTGCCTGCCTGCCTGCCTGCCTGCCTGCCTCCCCCAGGTAGACCGGGTAAGAACCTGGACCTTTGTATAGAAGCGCCAGGCTGCCGCAGGCAGGCAGGCAGGCGGGTAGGGAGCATGGCCGTCCCCTGCCTGCCTGCCTGCCTGCCTGCCTGCCTCCCCCAGGTAGACCGGATAAGAACCTGTACCTTTGTATAGAAGCGCCAGGCGGCCGCAGGCAGGCAGGCAGGCAGGCAGGCAGGCAGGCAGGGAGCATGGCCGTCCTCTGCCTCCCTGCCTGCCTGCCTGCCTCCCCCCCCAGGTAGACCGGATAAGAACCTGTACCTTTGTATAGAAGCGCCAGGCGGCCACAGGCAGGCAGGCAGGCAGGCAGGCTGGCTGACCCCTGCCTGCCTGCCTGCCTGCCTGCCTGCCTGCCTGCCTGCTTGCTTCCAGGTAGACCGGGTAAGAACCTGGACCTTTGTATAGAAGCGCCAGGCGGCCGCAGGCAGGTAGCCAGGCGGGTAGGGAGCATGGCCGTCCCCTGCCTGCCTGCCTGCCTGCCTGCCTGCCTGCCTCCCCCCGGGTAGACCGGATAAGAACCTGGACCTTCGTATAGAAGCGCCAGGCAGGCAGGCAGGCAGGCAGGCAGGCAGGCAGGGAGCATGGCCGTCCTCTGCCTCCCTGCCTGCCTGCCTGCCTCCCCCCCCCCCAGGTAGACCGGATAAGAACCTGTACCTTTGTATAGAAGCGCCAGGCGGCCACAGGCAGGCAGGCAGGCAGGCAGGCAGGCAGGCTGGCTGACCCCTGCCTGCCTGCCTGCCTGCCTGCCTGCCTGCCTGCCTGCTTCCAGGTAGACCGGGTAAGAACCTGTACCTTTGTATAGAAGCGCCAGGTGGCCACAGGCAGGCAGGCAGGCAGGCAGGCTGGCTGACCCCTGCCTGCCTGCCTGCCTGCCTGCTTCCAGGTAGACCGGGTAAGAACCTGGACCTTTGTATAGAAGCGCCAGGCGGCCGCAGGCAGTTAGCCAGGCGGGTAGGGAGCATGGCCGTCCCCTGCCTGCCTGCCTGCCTGCCTGCCTGCCTGCCTGCCTGCCTCCCCCCGGGTAGACCGGATAAGAACCTGGACCTTGGTATAGAAGCGCCAGGCGGCCGCAGGCAGGCAGGCAGGCAGGCAGGCAGGCAGGCAGGCAGGGAGCATGGCCGTCCTCTGCCTCCCTGCCTGCCTGCCTGCCTCCCCCCCCAGGTAGACCGGATAAGAACCTGTACCTTTGTATAGAAGCGCCAGGCGGCCACAGGCAGGCAGGCAGGCAGGCAGGCTGGCTGACCCCTGCCTGCCTGCCTGCCTGCCTGCCTGCCTGCCTGCCTGCCTGCCTGCCTGCCTGCCTGCTTGCTTCCAGGTAGACCGGGTAAGAACCTGGACCTTTGTATAGAAGCGCCAGGCGGCCGCAGGCAGGTAGCCAGGCGGGTAGGGAGCATGGCCGTCCCCTGCCTGCCTGCCTGCCTGCCTGCCTGCCTCCCCCCCCCAGGTAGACCGGATAAGAACCTGTACCTTTGTATAGAAGCGCCAGGTGGCCACAGGCAGGCAGGCAGGCAGGCAGGCTGGCTGACCCCTGCCTGCCTGCCTGCCTGCCTGCCTGCCTGCCTGCCTGCCTGCTTCCAGGTAGACTGGGTAAGAACCTGGACCTTTGTATAGAAGCGCCAGGCGGCCGCAGGCAGGTAGCCAGGCGGGTAGGGAGCATGGCCGTCCCCTGCCTGCCTGCCTGCCTGCCTGCCTGCCTCCCCCCGGGTAGACCGGATAAGAACCTGGACCTTCGTATAGAAGCGCCAGGCGGCCGCAGGCAGGCAGGCAGGCAGGCAGGCAGGCAGGCGGGTAGGGAGCATGGCCGTCCCCTGCCTGCCTGCCTGCCTGCCTGCCTGCCTGCCTGCCCCAGGTAGACCGGATAAGAACCTGTACCTTCGTATAGAAGCGCCAGGCGGCCGCAGGCAGGCAGGCAGGCAGGCAGGCAGGCAGGCAGGCGGGTAGGGAGCATGGCCGTCCCCTGCCTGCCTGCCTGCCTGCCTGCCTGCCTGCCTGCCTCCCCCAGGTAGACCGGGTAAGAACCTGGACCTTTGTATAGAAGCGCCAGGCTGCCGCAGGCAGGCAGGCAGGCGGGTAGGGAGCATGGCCGTCCGCTGCCTGCCTGCCTGCCTGCCTGCCTGCCTGCCTGCCCCAGGTAGACCGGATAAGAACCTGTACCTTTGTATAGAAGCGCCAGGCGGCCGCAGGCAGGCAGGCAGGCAGGCAGGCAGGCAGGCAGGCGGGTAGGGAGCATGGCCGTCCCCTGCCTGCCTGCCTGCCTGCCTGCCTGCCTGCCTGCCTCCCCCAGGTAGACCGGGTAAGAACCTGGACCTTTGTATAGAAGCGCCAGGCTGCCGCAGGCAGGCAGGCAGGCGGGTAGGGATCATGGCCGTCCCCTGCCTGCCTGCCTGCCTGCCTGCCTGCCTGCCTGCCTCCCCCAGGTAGACCGGGTAAGAACCTGTACCTTTGTATAGAAGCGCCAGGCGGCCGCAGGCAGGCAGGCAGGCAGGCAGGCAGGCAGGCAGGGAGCATGGCCGTCCTCTGCCTCCCTGCCTGCCTGCCTGCCTCCCCCCCCAGGTAGACCGGATAAGAACCTGTACCTTTGTATAGAAGCGCCAGGCGGCCACAGGCAGGCAGGCAGGCAGGCAGGCTGGCTGACCCCTGCCTGCCTGCCTGCCTGCCTGCCTGCCTGCCTGCCTGCCTGCCTGCCTGCCTGCTTGCTTCCAGGTAGACTTGGTAAGAACCTGGACCTTTGTATATAAGCGCCAGGCGGCCGCAGGCAGGTAGCCAGGCGGGTAGGGAGCATGGCCGTCCCCTGCCTGCCTGCCTGCCTGCCTGCCTGCCTCCCCCCCCAGGTAGACCGGATAAGAACCTGTACCTTTGTATAGAAGCGCCAGGTGGCCACAGGCAGGCAGGCAGGCAGGCAGGCTGGCTGACCCCTGCCTGCCTGCCTGCCTGCCTGCTTCCAGGTAGACCGGGTAAGAACCTGGACCTTTGTATAGAAGCGCCAGGCGGCCGCAGGCAGTTAGCCAGGCGGGTAGGGAGCATGGCCGTCCCCTGCCTGCCTGCCTGCCTGCCTGCCTGCCTGCCTGCCTCCCCCCGGGTAGACCGGATAAGAACCTGGACCTTGGTATAGAAGCGCCAGGCGGCCGCAGGCTGGCAGGCAGGCAGGCAGGCAGGCAGGCAGGCAGGGAGCATGGCCGTCCTCTGCCTCCCTGCCTGCCTGCCTGCCTCCCCCCCCAGGTAGACCGGATAAGAACCTGTACCTTTGTATAGAAGCGCCAGGCGGCCACAGGCAGGCAGGCAGGCAGGCAGGCTGGCTGACCCCTGCCTGCCTGCCTGCCTGCCTGCCTGCCTGCCTGCCTGCCTGCCTGCCTGCTTGCTTCCAGGTAGACTTGGTAAGAACCTGGACCTTTGTATATAAGCGCCAGGCGGCCGCAGGCAGGTAGCCAGGCGGGTAGGGAGCATGGCCGTCCCCTGCCTGCCTGCCTGCCTGCCTGCCTGCCTCCCCCCCCAGGTAGACCGGATAAGAACCTGTACCTTTGTATAGAAGCGCCAGGTGGCCACAGGCAGGCAGGCAGGCAGGCAGGCTGGCTGACCCCTGCCTGCCTGCCTGCCTGCCTGCCTGCCTGCCTGCCTGCCTGCCTGCTTCCAGGTAGACCGGGTAAGAACCTGGACCTTTGTATAGAAGCGCCAGGCGGCCGCAGGCAGGTAGCCAGGCGGGTAGGGAGCATGGCCGTCCCCTGCCTGCCTGCCTGCCTGCCTGCCTGCCTCCCCCCGGGTAGACCGGATAAGAACCTGGACCTTCGTATAGAAGCGCCAGGCGGCCGCAGGCAGGCAGGCAGGCAGGCAGGCAGGCAGGCAGGCAGGGAGCATGGCCGTCCTCTGCCTCCCTGCCTGCCTGCCTGCCTCCCCCCCCAGGTAGACCGGATAAGAACCTGTACCTTTGTATAGAAGCGCCAGGTGGCCACATGCAGGCAGGCAGGCAGGCAGGCTGGCTGACCCCTGCCTGCCTGCCTGCCTGCCTGCCTGCCTGCCTGCTTCCAGGTAGACCGGGTAAGAACCTGGACCTTTGTATAGAAGCGCCAGGCGGCCGCAGGCAGGTAGCCAGGCGGGTAGGGAGCATGGCCGTCCCCTGCCTGCCTGCCTGCCTGCCTGCCTGCCTGCCTGCCTCCCCCCGGGTAGACCGGATAAGAACCTGGACCTTCGTATAGAAGCGCCAGGCGGCCGCAGGCAGGCAGGCAGGCAGGCAGGCAGGCAGGCAGGCAGGAAGGCAGGTAGCCAGGCGGGTAGGGAGCATGGCCGTCCCCTGCCTGCCTGCCTGCCTGCCTGCCCCAGGTAGACCGGATAAGAACCTGTACCTTCGTATAGAAGCGCCAGGCGGCCGCAGGCAGGCAGGCAGGCAGGCAGGCAGGCAGGCGGGTAGGGAGCATGGCCGTCCCCTGCCTGCCTGCCTGCCTGCCTGCCTGCCTGCCTCCCCCAGGTAGACCGGGTAAGAACCTGGACCTTTGTATAGAAGCGCCAGGCTGCCGCAGGCAGGCAGGCAGGCGGGTAGGGAGCATGGCCGTCCCCTGCCTGCCTGCCTGCCTGCCTGCCTGCCTCCCCCAGGTAGACCGGATAAGAACCTGTACCTTTGTATAGAAGCGCCAGGCGGCCGCAGGCAGGCAGGCAGGCAGGCAGGCAGGCAGGGAGCATGGCCGTCCTCTGCCTCCCTGCCTGCCTGCCTGCCTCCCCCCCCAGGTAGACCGGATAAGAACCTGTACCTTTGTATAGAAGCGCCAGGCGGCCACAGGCAGGCAGGCAGGCAGGCAGGCTGGCTGACCCCTGCCTGCCTGCCTGCCTGCCTGCCTGCCTGCCTGCCTGCCTGCTTGCTTCCAGGTAGACCGGGTAAGAACCTGGACCTTTGTATAGAAGCGCCAGGCGGCCGCAGGCAGGTAGCCAGGCGGGTAGGGAGCATGGCCGTCCCCTGCCTGCCTGCCTGCCTGCCTGCCTGCCTCCCCCCGGGTAGACCGGATAAGAACCTGGACCTTCGTATAGAAGCGCCAGGCAGGCAGGCAGGCAGGCAGGCAGGCAGGGAGCATGGCCGTCCTCTGCCTCCCTGCCTGCCTGCCTGCCTCCCCCCCCCAGGTAGACCGGATAAGAACCTGTACCTTTGTATAGAAGCGCCAGGCGGCCACAGGCAGGCAGGCAGGCAGGCAGGCAGGCTGGCTGACCCCTGCCTGCCTGCCTGCCTGCCTGCCTGCCTGCCTGCTTCCAGGTAGACCGGGTAAGAACCTGGACCTTTGTATAGAAGCGCCAGGCGGCCGCAGGCAGGTAGCCAGGCGGGTAGGGAGCATGGCCGTCCCCTGCCTGCCTGCCTGCCTGCCTGCCTGCCTGCCTGCCTGCCTCCCCCCGGGTAGACCGGATAAGAACCTGGACCTTCGTATAGAAGCGCCAGGCGGCCGCAGGCAGGCAGGCAGGCAGGCAGGCAGGCAGGCAGGCAGGGAGCATGGCCGTCCTCTGCCTCCCTGCCTGCCTGCCTGCCTCCCCCCCAGGTAGACCGGATAAGAACCTGTACCTTTGTATAGAAGCGCCAGGTGGCCACAGGCAGGCAGGCAGGCAGGCAGGCTGGCTGACCCCTGCCTGCCTGCCTGCCTGCCTGCTTCCAGGTAGACCGGGTAAGAACCTGGACCTTTGTATAGAAGCGCCAGGCGGCCGCAGGCAGTTAGCCAGGCGGGTAGGGAGCATGGCCGTCCCCTGCCTGCCTGCCTGCCTGCCTGCCTGCCTGCCTGCCTGCCTCCCCCCGGGTAGACCGGATAAGAACCTGGACCTTGGTATAGAAGCGCCAGGCGGCCGCAGGCAGGCAGGCAGGCAGGCAGGCAGGCAGGCAGGCAGGGAGCATGGCCGTCCTCTGCCTCCCTGCCTGCCTGCCTGCCTCCCCCCCCCAGGTAGACCGGATAAGAACCTGTACCTTTGTATAGAAGCGCCAGGCGGCCACAGGCAGGCAGGCAGGCAGGCAGGCAGGCTGGCTGACCCCTGCCTGCCTGCCTGCCTGCCTGCCTGCCTGCTTGCTTCCAGGTAGACCGGGTAAGAACCTGGACCTTTGTATAGAAGCGCCAGGCGGCCGCAGGCAGGTAGCCAGGCGGGTAGGGAGCATGGCCGTCCCCTGCCTGCCTGCCTGCCTGCCTGCCTGCTTCCCCCCGGGTAGACCGGATAAGAACCTGGACCTTCGTATAGAAGCGCCAGGCGGCCGCAGGCAGGCAGGCAGGCAGGCAGGCAGGCAGGCGGGTAGGGAGCATGGCCGTCCCCTGCCTGCCTGCCTGCCTGCCTGCCTGCCTGCCTGCCCCAGGTAGACCGGATAAGAACCTGTACCTTCGTATAGAAGCGCCAGGCGGCCGCAGGCAGGCAGGCAGGCAGGCAGGCAGGCAGGCAGGCGGGTAGGGAGCATGGCCGTCCCCTGCCTGCCTGCCTGCCTGCCTGCCTGCCTGCCTGCCTCCCCCAGGTAGACCGGGTAAGAACCTGGACCTTTGTATAGAAGCGCCAGGCTGCCGCAGGCAGGCAGGCAGGCGGGTAGGGAGCATGGCCGTCCCCTGCCTGCCTGCCTGCCTGCCTGCCTGCCTGCCTGCCCCAGGTAGACCGGATAAGAACCTGTACCTTCGTATAGAAGCGCCAGGCGGCCGCAGGCAGGCAGGCAGGCAGGCAGGCAGGCAGGCAGGCGGGTAGGGAGCATGGCCGTCCCCTGCCTGCCTGCCTGCCTGCCTGCCTGCCTGCCTGCCTGCCTCCCCCAGGTAGACCGGGTAAGAACCTGGACCTTTGTATAGAAGCGCCAGGCTGCCGCAGGCAGGCAGGCAGGCGGGTAGGGAGCATGGCCGTCCCCTGCCTGCCTGCCTGCCTGCCTGCCTGCCTGCCTGCCTCCCCCAGGTAGACCGGGTAAGAACCTGTACCTTTGTATAGAAGCGCCAGGCGGCCGCAGGCAGGCAGGCAGGCAGGCAGGCAGGCAGGCAGGGAGCATGGCCGTCCTCTGCCTCCCTGCCTGCCTGCCTGCCTCCCCCCCCAGGTAGACCGGATAAGAACCTGTACCTTTGTATAGAAGCGCCAGGCGGCCACAGGCAGGCAGGCAGGCAGGCAGGCTGGCTGACCCCTGCCTGCCTGCCTGCCTGCCTGCCTGCCTGCCTGCCTGCTTGCTTCCAGGTAGACCGGGTAAGAACCTGGACCTTTGTATAGAAGCGCCAGGCGGCCGCAGGCAGGTAGCCAGGCGGGTAGGGAGCATGGCCGTCCCCTGCCTGCCTGCCTGCCTGCCTGCCTGCCTCCCCCCGGGTAGACCGGATAAGAACCTGGACCTTCGTATAGAAGCGCCAGGCAGGCAGGCAGGCAGGCAGGCAGGGAGCATGGCCGTCCTCTGCCTCCCTGCCTGCCTGCCTGCCTCCCCCCCCCCAGGTAGACCGGATAAGAACCTGTACCTTTGTATAGAAGCGCCAGGCGGCCACAGGCAGGCAGGCAGGCAGGCAGGCAGGCTGGCTGACCCCTGCCTGCCTGCCTGCCTGCCTGCCTGCCTGCCTGCCTGCTTCCAGGTAGACCGGGTAAGAACCTGGACCTTTGTATAGAAGCGCCAGGCGGCCGCAGGCAGGTAGCCAGGCGGGTAGGGAGCATGGCCGTCCCCTGCCTGCCTGCCTGCCTGCCTGCCTGCCTGCCTGCCTGCCTCCCCCCGGGTAGACCGGATAAGAACCTGGACCTTCGTATAGAAGCGCCAGGCAGGCAGGCAGGCAGGCAGGCAGGCAGGGAGCATGGCCGTCCTCTGCCTCCCTGCCTGCCTGCCTGCCTCCCCCCCAGGTAGACCGGATAAGAACCTGTACCTTTGTATAGAAGCGCCAGGTGGCCACAGGCAGGCAGGCAGGCAGGCAGGCTGGCTGACCCCTGCCTGCCTGCCTGCCTGCCTGCTTCCAGGTAGACCGGGTAAGAACCTGGACCTTTGTATAGAAGCGCCAGGCGGCCGCAGGCAGTTAGCCAGGCGGGTAGGGAGCATGGCCGTCCCCTGCCTGCCTGCCTGCCTGCCTGCCTGCCTGCCTGCCTCCCCCCGGGTAGACCGGATAAGAACCTGGACCTTGGTATAGAAGCGCCAGGCGGCCGCAGGCTGGCAGGCAGGCAGGCAGGCAGGCAGGCAGGCAGGGAGCATGGCCGTCCTCTGCCTCCCTGCCTGCCTGCCTGCCTCCCCCCCCAGGTAGACCGGATAAGAACCTGTACCTTTGTATAGAAGCGCCAGGCGGCCACAGGCAGGCAGGCAGGCAGGCAGGCTGGCTGACCCCTGCCTGCCTGCCTGCCTGCCTGCCTGCCTGCCTGCCTGCCTGCCTGCCTGCCTGCTTGCTTCCAGGTAGACTTGGTAAGAACCTGGACCTTTGTATATAAGCGCCAGGCGGCCGCAGGCAGGTAGCCAGGCGGGTAGGGAGCATGGCCGTCCCCTGCCTGCCTGCCTGCCTGCCTGCCTGCCTCCCCCCCCAGGTAGACCGGATAAGAACCTGTACCTTTGTATAGAAGCGCCAGGTGGCCACAGGCAGGCAGGCAGGCAGGCAGGCTGGCTGACCCCTGCCTGCCTGCCTGCCTGCCTGCCTGCCTGCCTGCCTGCTTCCAGGTAGACCGGGTAAGAACCTGGACCTTTGTATAGAAGCGCCAGGCGGCCGCAGGCAGGTAGCCAGGCGGGTAGGGAGCATGGCCGTCCCCTGCCTGCCTGCCTGCCTGCCTGCCTGCCTCCCCCCGGGTAGACCGGATAAGAACCTGGACCTTGGTATAGAAGCGCCAGGCGGCCGCAGGCAGGCAGGCAGGCAGGCAGGCAGGCAGGCAGGGAGCATGGCCGTCCTCTGCCTCCCTGCCTGCCTGCCTGCCTCCCCCCCCAGGTAGACCGGATAAGAACCTGTACCTTTGTATAGAAGCGCCAGGTGGCCACATGCAGGCAGGCAGGCAGGCAGGCTGGCTGACCCCTGCCTGCCTGCCTGCCTGCCTGCCTGCCTGCCTGCCTGCTTCCAGGTAGACCGGGTAAGAACCTGGACCTTTGTATAGAAGCGCCAGGCGGCCGCAGGCAGGTAGCCAGGCGGGTAGGGAGCATGGCCGTCCCCTGCCTGCCTGCCTGCCTGCCTGCCTGCCTGCCTGCCTGCCTCCCCCCGGGTAGACCGGATAAGAACCTGGACCTTCGTATAGAAGCGCCAGGCGGCCGCAGGCAGGCAGGCAGGCAGGCAGGCAGGCAGGCAGGAAGGCAGGTAGCCAGGCGGGTAGGGAGCATGGCCGTCCCCTGCCTGCCTGCCTGCCTGCCTGCCCCAGGTAGACCGGATAAGAACCTGTACCTTCGTATAGAAGCGCCAGGCGGCCGCAGGCAGGCAGGCAGGCAGGCAGGCAGGCAGGCAGGCAGGCGGGTAGGGAGCATGGCCGTCCCCTGCCTGCCTGCCTGCCTGCCTGCCTGCCTGCCTCCCCCAGGTAGACCGGGTAAGAACCTGGACCTTTGTATAGAAGCGCCAGGCTGCCGCAGGCAGGCAGGCAGGCGGGTAGGGAGCATGGCCGTCCCCTGCCTGCCTGCCTGCCTGCCTGCCTGCCTCCCCCAGGTAGACCGGATAAGAACCTGTACCTTTGTATAGAAGCGCCAGGCGGCCGCAGGCAGGCAGGCAGGCAGGCAGGCAGGCAGGGAGCATGGCCGTCCTCTGCCTCCCTGCCTGCCTGCCTGCCTCCCCCCCCAGGTAGACCGGATAAGAACCTGTACCTTTGTATAGAAGCGCCAGGCGGCCACAGGCAGGCAGGCAGGCAGGCAGGCTGGCTGACCCCTGCCTGCCTGCCTGCCTGCCTGCCTGCCTGCCTGCCTGCCTGCCTGCCTGCCTGCCTGCTTGCTTCCAGGTAGACCGGGTAAGAACCTGGACCTTTGTATAGAAGCGCCAGGCGGCCGCAGGCAGGTAGCCAGGCGGGTAGGGAGCATGGCCGTCCCCTGCCTGCCTGCCTGCCTGCCTGCCTGCCTCCCCCCGGGTAGACCGGATAAGAACCTGGACCTTCGTATAGAAGCGCCAGGCAGGCAGGCAGGCAGGCAGGCAGGCAGGCAGGGAGCATGGCCGTCCTCTGCCTCCCTGCCTGCCTGCCTGCCTCCCCCCCCCAGGTAGACCGGATAAGAACCTGTACCTTTGTATAGAAGCGCCAGGCGGCCACAGGCAGGCAGGCAGGCAGGCAGGCAGGCTGGCTGACCCCTGCCTGCCTGCCTGCCTGCCTGCCTGCCTGCCTGCTTCCAGGTAGACCGGGTAAGAACCTGGACCTTTGTATAGAAGCGCCAGGCGGCCGCAGGCAGGTAGCCAGGCGGGTAGGGAGCATGGCCGTCCCCTGCCTGCCTGCCTGCCTGCCTGCCTGCCTGCCTGCCTCCCCCCGGGTAGACCGGATAAGAACCTGGACCTTCGTATAGAAGCGCCAGGCGGCCGCAGGCAGGCAGGCAGGCAGGCAGGCAGGCAGGCAGGCAGGGAGCATGGCCGTCCTCTGCCTCCCTGCCTGCCTGCCTGCCTCCCCCCCAGGTAGACCGGATAAGAACCTGTACCTTTGTATAGAAGCGCCAGGTGGCCACAGGCAGGCAGGCAGGCAGGCAGGCTGGCTGACCCCTGCCTGCCTGCCTGCCTGCCTGCTTCCAGGTAGACCGGGTAAGAACCTGGACCTTTGTATAGAAGCGCCAGGCGGCCGCAGGCAGTTAGCCAGGCGGGTAGGGAGCATGGCCGTCCCCTGCCTGCCTGCCTGCCTGCCTGCCTGCCTGCCTGCCTCCCCCCGGGTAGACCGGATAAGAACCTGGACCTTGGTATAGAAGCGCCAGGCGGCCGCAGGCAGGCAGGCAGGCAGGCAGGCAGGCAGGCAGGCAGGGAGCATGGCCGTCCTCTGCCTCCCTGCCTGCCTGCCTGCCTCCCCCCCCCAGGTAGACCGGATAAGAACCTGTACCTTTGTATAGAAGCGCCAGGCGGCCACAGGCAGGCAGGCAGGCAGGCAGGCAGGCTGGCTGACCCCTGCCTGCCTGCCTGCCTGCCTGCCTGCCTGCTTGCTTCCAGGTAGACCGGGTAAGAACCTGGACCTTTGTATAGAAGCGCCAGGCGGCCGCAGGCAGGTAGCCAGGCGGGTAGGGAGCATGGCCGTCCCCTGCCTGCCTGCCTGCCTGCCTGCCTGCTTCCCCCCGGGTAGACCGGATAAGAACCTGGACCTTCGTATAGAAGCGCCAGGCGGCCGCAGGCAGGCAGGCAGGCAGGCAGGCAGGGAGCATGGCCGTCCTCTGCCTCCCTCCCTGCCTGCCTGCCTGCCTCCCCCCCCAGGTAGACCGGATAAGAACCTGTGCCTTTGTATAGAAGCGCCAGGTGGCCACAGGCAGGCAGGCAGGCAGGCAGGCTGGCTGACCCCTGCCTGCCTGCCTGCCTGCCTGCCTGCCTGCCTGCCTGCCTGCTTCCAGGTAGACCGGGTAAGAACCTGGACCTTTGTATAGAAGCGCCAGGCGGCCGCAGGCAGGCAGGCAGGCGGGTAGGGAGCATGGCCGTCCCCTGCCTGCCTGCCTGCCTGCCTGCCTGCCTCCCCCAGGTAGACCGGATAAGAACCTGTACCTTTGTATAGAAGCGCCAGGCGGCCGCAGGCAGGCAGGCAGGCAGGCAGGCAGGCAGGCAGGCAGGCAGGGAGCATGGCCGTCCTCTGCCTCCCTGCCTGCCTGCCTGCCTCCCCCCCCCAGGTAGACCGGATAAGAACCTGTACCTTTGTATAGAAGCGCCAGGCGGCCACAGGCAGGCAGGCAGGCAGGCAGGCTGGCTGACCCCTGCCTGCCTGCCTGCCTGCCTGCCCTCCTGCCTGCCTGCCTGCCTGCCTGCTTGCTTCCAGGTAGACCGGGTAAGAACCTGGACCTTTGTATAGAAGCGCCAGGCGGCCGCAGGCAGGTAGCCAGGCGGGTAGGGAGCATGGCCGTCCCCTGCCTGCCTGCCTGCCTGCCTGCCTGCCTGCCTCCCCCCGGGTAGACCGGATAAGAACCTGGACCTTCGTATAGAAGCGCCAGGCAGGCAGGCAGGCAGGCAGGCAGGCAGGGAGCATGGCCGTCCTCTGCCTCCCTGCCTGCCTGCCTGCCTCCCCCCCCCCAGGTAGACCGGATAAGAACCTGTACCTTTGTATAGAAGCGCCAGGTGGCCACAGGCAGGCAGGCAGGCAGGCAGGCTGGCTGACCCCTGCCTGCCTTCCTGCCTGCATGCCTGCCTGCCTGCCTGCCTGCTTCCAGGTAGACCGGGTAAGAACCTGGACCTTTGTATAGAAGCGCCAGGCGGCCGCAGGCAGGTAGCCAGGCGGGTAGGGAGCATGGCCGTCCCCTGCCTGCCTGCCTGCCTGCCTGCCTGCCTGCCTGCCTGCCTCCCCCCGGGTAGACCGGATAAGAACCTGGACCTTGGTATAGAAGCGCCAGGCGGCCGCAGGCAGGCAGGCAGGCAGGCAGGCAGGCAGGCAGGCAGGGAGCATGGCAGTCCTCTGCCTCCCTGCCTGCCTGCCTGCCTCCCCCCCCAGGTAGACCGGATAAGAACCTGTACCTTTGTATAGAAGCGCCAGGCGGCCACAGGCAGGCAGGCAGGCAGGCAGGCAGGCTGGCTGACCCCTGCCTGCCTGCCTGCCTGCCTGCCTGCCTGCCTGCCTGCCTGCCTGCTTGCTTCCAGGTCGACCGGGTAAGAACCTGGACCTTTGTATAGAAGCGCCAGGCGGCCGCAGGCAGGTAGCCAGGCGGGTAGGGAGCATGGCCGTCCCCTGCCTGCCTGCCTGCCTGCCTGCCTCCCCCCGGGTAGACCGGATAAGAACCTGGACCTTCGTATAGAAGCGCCAGGCGGCCGCAGGCAGGCAGGCAGGCAGGCAGGCAGGCAGGCAGGGAGCATGGCCGTCCTCTGCCTCCCTGCCTGCCTGCCTGCCTCCCCCCCCCAGGTAGACCGGATAAGAACCTGTACCTTTGTATAGAAGCGCCAGGTGGCCACAGGCAGGCGGGCAGGCAGGCAGGCAGGCTGGCTGACCCCTGCCTGCCTGCCTGCCTGCCTGCCTGCCTGCCTGCCTGCCTGCCTGCTTCCAGGTAGACCGGGTAAGAACCTGGACCTTTGTATAGAAGCGCCAGGCGGCCGCAGGCAGGTAGCCAGGCGGGTAGGGAGCATGGCCGTCCCCTGCCTGCCTGCCTGCCTGCCTGCCTGCCTGCCTCCCCCCGGGTAGACCGGATAAGAACCTGGACCTTCGTATAGAAGCGCCAGGCAGGCAGGCAGGCAGGCAGGCAGGCAGGGAGCATGGCCGTCCTCTGCCTCCCTGCCTGCCTGCCTGCCTCCCCCCCCCAGGTAGACCGGATAAGAACCTGTACCTTTGTATAGAAGCGCCAGGTGGCCACAGGCAGGCAGGCAGGCAGGCAGGCTGGCTGACCCCTGCCTGCCTGCCTGCCTGCATGCCTGCCTGCCTGCCTGCCTGCTTCCAGGTAGACCGGGTAAGAACCTGGACCTTTGTATAGAAGCGCCAGGCGGCCGCAGGCAGGTAGCCAGGCGGGTAGGGAGCATGGCCGTCCCCTGCCTGCCTGCCTGCCTGCCTGCCTGCCTGCCTGCCTCCCCCCGGGTAGACCGGATAAGAACCTGGACCTTCGTATAGAAGCGCCAGGCGGCCGCAGGCAGGCAGGCAGGCAGGCAGGCAGGCAGGCAGGCAGGGAGCATGGCCGTCCTCTGCCTCCCTGCCTGCCTGCCTGCCTCCCCCCCAGGTAGACCGGATAAGAACCTGTACCTTTGTATAGAAGCGCCAGGTGGCCACAGGCAGGCAGGCAGGCAGGCAGGCTGGCTGACCCCTGCCTGCCTGCCTGCCTGCCTGCTTCCAGGTAGACCGGGTAAGAACCTGGACCTTTGTATAGAAGCGCCAGGCGGCCGCAGGCAGTTAGCCAGGCGGGTAGGGAGCATGGCCGTCCCCTGCCTGCCTGCCTGCCTGCCTGCCTGCCTGCCTGCCTGCCTCCCCCCGGGTAGACCGGATAAGAACCTGGACCTTGGTATAGAAGCGCCAGGCGGCCGCAGGCAGGCAGGCAGGCAGGCAGGCAGGCAGGCAGGCAGGGAGCATGGCCGTCCTCTGCCTCCCTGCCTGCCTGCCTGCCTCCCCCCCCCCAGGTAGACCGGATAAGAACCTGTACCTTTGTATAGAAGCGCCAGGCGGCCACAGGCAGGCAGGCAGGCAGGCAGGCAGGCTGGCTGACCCCTGCCTGCCTGCCTGCCTGCCTGCCTGCCTGCCTGCCTGCCTGCCTGCTTGCTTCCAGGTAGACCGGGTAAGAACCTGGACCTTTGTATAGAAGCGCCAGGCGGCCGCAGGCAGGTAGCCAGGCGGGTAGGGAGCATGGCCGTCCCCTGCCTGCCTGCCTGCCTGCCTGCCTGCTTCCCCCCGGGTAGACCGGATAAGAACCTGGACCTTCGTATAGAAGCGCCAGGCGGCCGCAGGCAGGCAGGCAGGCAGGCAGGCAGGGAGCATGGCCGTCCTCTGCCTCCCTCCCTGCCTGCCTGCCTGCCTCCCCCCCCAGGTAGACCGGATAAGAACCTGTGCCTTTGTATAGAAGCGCCAGGTGGCCACAGGCAGGCAGGCAGGCAGGCAGGCTGGCTGACCCCTGCCTGCCTGCCTGCCTGCCTGCCTGCCTGCCTGCCTGCCTGCCTGCTTCCAGGTAGACCGGGTAAGAACCTGGACCTTTGTATAGAAGCGCCAGGCGGCCGCAGGCAGGCAGGCAGGCGGGTAGGGAGCATGGCCGTCCCCTGCCTGCCTGCCTGCCTGCCTGCCTGCCTCCCCCAGGTAGACCGGATAAGAACCTGTACCTTTGTATAGAAGCGCCAGGCGGCCGCAGGCAGGCAGGCAGGCAGGCAGGCAGGCAGGCAGGCAGGGAGCATGGCCGTCCTCTGCCTCCCTGCCTGCCTGCCTGCCTCCCCCCCCAGGTAGACCGGATAAGAACCTGTACCTTTGTATAGAAGCGCCAGGCGGCCACAGGCAGGCAGGCAGGCAGGCAGGCTGGCTGACCCCTGCCTGCCTGCCTGCCTGCCTGCCCTCCTGCCTGCCTGCCTGCCTGCCTGCTTGCTTCCAGGTAGACCGGGTAAGAACCTGGACCTTTGTATAGAAGCGCCAGGCGGCCGCAGGCAGGTAGCCAGGCGGGTAGGGAGCATGGCCGTCCCCTGCCTGCCTGCCTGCCTGCCTGCCTGCCTGCCTCCCCCCGGGTAGACCGGATAAGAACCTGGACCTTCGTATAGAAGCGCCAGGCAGGCAGGCAGGCAGGCAGGCAGGGAGCATGGCCGTCCTCTGCCTCCCTGCCTGCCTGCCTGCCTCCCCCCCCCAGGTAGACCGGATAAGAACCTGTACCTTTGTATAGAAGCGCCAGGTGGCCACAGGCAGGCAGGCAGGCAGGCAGGCTGGCTGACCCCTGCCTGCCTGCCTGCCTGCCTGCCTGCCTGCCTGCCTGCCTGCTTCCAGGTAGACCGGGTAAGAACCTGGACCTTTGTATAGAAGCGCCAGGCGGCCGCAGGCAGTTAGCCAGGCGGGTAGGGAGCATGGCCGTCCCCTGCCTGCCTGCCTGCCTGCCTGCCTGCCTGCCTGCCTGCCTCCCCCCGGGTAGACCGGATAAGAACCTGGACCTTGGTATAGAAGCGCCAGGCGGCCGCAGGCAGGCAGGCAGGCAGGCAGGCAGGCAGGCAGGCAGGGAGCATGGCCGTCCTCTGCCTCCCTGCCTGCCTGCCTGCCTCCCCCCCCCAGGTAGACCGGATAAGAACCTGTACCTTTGTATAGAAGCGCCAGGCGGCCACAGGCAGGCAGGCAGGCAGGCAGGCAGGCTGGCTGACCCCTGCCTGCCTGCCTGCCTGCCTGCCTGCCTGCTTGCTTCCAGGTAGACCGGGTAAGAACCTGGACCTTTGTATAGAAGCGCCAGGCGGCCGCAGGCAGGTAGCCAGGCGGGTAGGGAGCATGGCCGTCCCCTGCCTGCCTGCCTGCCTGCCTGCCTGCTTCCCCCCGGGTAGACCGGATAAGAACCTGGACCTTCGTATAGAAGCGCCAGGCGGCCGCAGGCAGGCAGGCAGGCAGGCAGGCAGGGAGCATGGCCGTCCTCTGCCTCCCTCCCTGCCTGCCTGCCTGCCTCCCCCCCCAGGTAGACCGGATAAGAACCTGTGCCTTTGTATAGAAGCGCCAGGTGGCCACAGGCAGGCAGGCAGGCAGGCAGGCTGGCTGACCCCTGCCTGCCTGCCTGCCTGCCTGCCTGCCTGCCTGCCTGCCTGCCTGCCTGCTTCCAGGTAGACCGGGTAAGAACCTGGACCTTTGTATAGAAGCGCCAGGCGGCCGCAGGCAGGCAGGCAGGCGGGTAGGGAGCATGGCCGTCCCCTGCCTGCCTGCCTGCCTGCCTGCCTGCCTCCCCCAGGTAGACCGGATAAGAACCTGTACCTTTGTATAGAAGCGCCAGGCGGCCGCAGGCAGGCAGGCAGGCAGGCAGGCAGGCAGGCAGGCAGGCAGGCAGGGAGCATGGCCGTCCTCTGCCTCCCTGCCTGCCTGCCTGCCTCCCCCCCCAGGTAGACCGGATAAGAACCTGTACCTTTGTATAGAAGCGCCAGGCGGCCACAGGCAGGCAGGCAGGCAGGCAGGCTGGCTGACCCCTGCCTGCCTGCCTGCCTGCCTGCCCTCCTGCCTGCCTGCCTGCCTGCCTGCTTGCTTCCAGGTAGACCGGGTAAGAACCTGGACCTTTGTATAGAAGCGCCAGGCGGCCGCAGGCAGGTAGCCAGGCGGGTAGGGAGCATGGCCGTCCCCTGCCTGCCTGCCTGCCTGCCTGCCTGCCTGCCTCCCCCCGGGTAGACCGGATAAGAACCTGGACCTTCGTATAGAAGCGCCAGGCAGGCAGGCAGGCAGGCAGGCAGGCAGGGAGCATGGCCGTCCTCTGCCTCCCTGCCTGCCTGCCTGCCTCCCCCCCCCCAGGTAGACCGGATAAGAACCTGTACCTTTGTATAGAAGCGCCAGGTGGCCACAGGCAGGCAGGCAGGCAGGCAGGCTGGCTGACCCCTGCCTGCCTGCCTGCCTGCATGCCTGCCTGCCTGCCTGCCTGCTTCCAGGTAGACCGGGTAAGAACCTGGACCTTTGTATAGAAGCGCCAGGCGGCCGCAGGCAGGTAGCCAGGCGGGTAGGGAGCATGGCCGTCCCCTGCCTGCCTGCCTGCCTGCCTGCCTGCCTGCCTGCCTCCCCCCGGGTAGACCGGATAAGAACCTGGACCTTGGTATAGAAGCGCCAGGCGGCCGCAGGCAGGCAGGCAGGCAGGCAGGCAGGCAGGCAGGCAGGGAGCATGGCAGTCCTCTGCCTCCCTGCCTGCCTGCCTGCCTCCCCCCCCAGGTAGACCGGATAAGAACCTGTACCTTTGTATAGAAGCGCCAGGCGGCCACAGGCAGGCAGGCAGGCAGGCAGGCAGGCTGGCTGACCCCTGCCTGCCTGCCTGCCTGCCTGCCTGCCTGCCTGCCTGCTTGCTTCCAGGTCGACCGGGTAAGAACCTGGACCTTTGTATAGAAGCGCCAGGCGGCCGCAGGCAGGTAGCCAGGCGGGTAGGGAGCATGGCCGTCCCCTGCCTGCCTGCCTGCCTGCCTGCCTGCCTGCCTGCCTGCCTCCCCCCGGGTAGACCGGATAAGAACCTGGACCTTCGTATAGAAGCGCCAGGCGGCCGCAGGCAGGCAGGCAGGCAGGCAGGCAGGCAGGCAGGCAGGGAGCATGGCCGTCCTCTGCCTCCCTGCCTGCCTGCCTGCCTCCCCCCCCCAGGTAGACCGGATAAGAACCTGTACCTTTGTATAGAAGCGCCAGGTGGCCACAGGCAGGCGGGCAGGCAGGCAGGCAGGCTGGCTGACCCCTGCCTGCCTGCCTGCCTGCCTGCCTGCCTGCCTGCCTGCCTGCCTGCTTCCAGGTAGACCGGGTAAGAACCTGGACCTTTGTATAGAAGCGCCAGGCGGCCGCAGGCAGGTAGCCAGGCGGGTAGGGAGCATGGCCGTCCCCTGCCTGCCTGCCTGCCTGCCTGCCTGCCTGCCTGCCTGCCTCCCCCCGGGTAGACCGGATAAGAACCTGGACCTTCGTATAGAAGCGCCAGGCGGCCGCAGGCAGGCAGGCAGGCAGGCAGGCAGGCAGGCAGGGAGCATGGCCGTCCTCTGCCTCCCTGCCTGCCTGCCTGCCTCCCCCCCAGGTAGACCGGATAAGAACCTGTACCTTTGTATAGAAGCGCCAGGTGGCCACAGGCAGGCAGGCAGGCAGGCAGGCTGGCTGACCCCTGCCTGCCTGCCTGCCTGCCTGCTTCCAGGTAGACCGGGTAAGAACCTGGACCTTTGTATAGAAGCGCCAGGCGGCCGCAGGCAGTTAGCCAGGCGGGTAGGGAGCATGGCCGTCCCCTGCCTGCCTGCCTGCCTGCCTGCCTGCCTGCCTGCCTGCCTCCCCCCGGGTAGACCGGATAAGAACCTGGACCTTGGTATAGAAGCGCCAGGCGGCCGCAGGCAGGCAGGCAGGCAGGCAGGCAGGCAGGCAGGGAGCATGGCCGTCCTCTGCCTCCCTGCCTGCCTGCCTGCCTCCCCCCCAGGTAGACCGGATAAGAACCTGTACCTTTGTATAGAAGCGCCAGGTGGCCACAGGCAGGCAGGCAGGCAGGCAGG